>NC_068364.1:57404287-57453224 GCF_020536995.1 Dreissena polymorpha | reverse complement strand
AGCGGAAACATGAAAAACCGCAATTTTTTGAGATGATTCAGGGCCGTAAATCAAGATTGTCTGGTTCAATATGGAAAATTATCGAACTTGCCTAGATCTTATTGCCTTACACATTTTTATGAAGTGTGGTAAAGATCCTATGACAATGCTCGAGTTATTGAATTGAAACGAGAAAAAACGCAATTTTTCAATGATTCAAAGGCCGTAACTCAGGAGTGTCTTGGTCGATTTGGCCGAATATCGAACTTGACCTTGATGTTTTTGCCTACACATTTTTATGAAGAGTGGCAAAGATCTTTGGTATTTGCTAGAGTTATTGAGCGGAAACCAGATAAAACCCAATTTTACGATGATTCAAGGGCTGTAACTCAGCAGTGTCAGGGTGTCAGGGTGAATTTGACCGAGAATCGAACTTGAAATAGATGTTATTGCCTTACACATTTTCATAAAGTTTGGTGAAGATCTGATGACAATTGCTAAAGTTATTGAGCAGAAACAAGAAAAACCCAATTTTATGATGATTCAAGGGCCGTAACTCAAGAGTGTCTAGGTCAATTTGGCAGATTATCGAACTTGACCCAGATGTTATTGCCTTACACAATTTCATGAAGTTTGGTGAAGATCTGATGACAATGCTTGACTTATTGAGCGGAGAACTAAACCGGGACGGACTAACGACTGACTAACTGACTGACAAACTAACGGACGGTGCGATTTTAATATGCCCCCAGAACCTATGTTATGGGGCATAAAAACTATTTGTTTTGTTATTAACACACAAGTCAGCAACCCCTACAACATGAGGGCTAGAATATACACAATTTTACATAATTGGACTATCAACAATCTCCTACATACTGAGGACTACACCTTTGAAAATCCCTTCAATATTTTCAGTTATACTCCACGCATGAAGAGAGCAAGACTGATGGATGGATGGAAGGACAGACTGACTGACAATGCAGTTACTATATGCCTCCCTTTTGGGTCATGAGAAATACAGAAAGCAAATGGATACTAGAATATGGAGCTGAATTGTTCCAAGGACACAAATAACAACAACTACACAAGACATTTGTTAACGGAATTTGTGAACACTGACTAGAAAAAAAGCATTATCTCACCAAATCTATTCTTGACTAACACTGGGAAATCTGTCTCTAAGGGCTCTCCTATTCCGTATATGTTCTCAGCCATGACCCTGAACTTGAACTTGACTCCAGTCTTCAGTCCAGTGACTATTATGGACTTGCACATCGGCATGCCAGGCACCTTTTCCCAGAAGTACAAGCCCTCCTGAATTTTTCTACTGTGTAACCTAAATCAAGAGTACATTCCATAATCGGTTTACGTGGCAACATCTAAAACTTGAATATTGTTTTCAATTGAATGAAATAGGTAACTTAAGAGATATTGTTGTGTCAACACTAACACAAATATATTTTCTGTCATTAAATAAGTTCAGTTTAAATCATTGAAAATGATTTCTAAACAAAATATGCCCAAGAACAACAATTTCATTTTCAATAGTTGTATTCATGGTAAACAAGCCTTAATCAAAGAATAAAAATTGTAATTAATAAGACTCAAAGATTATTGGTTAGTTTCCTTTGTCCTGAGGTGGTTTCCAAGCCAATTGGCAGGAGTCCGCAAACGCATCACTGACCTCCAAAGGACCGTCCGGGGGTCCAGGCTTGTCTGCAAAACAATTTGACTATTTGTTAATTTTATGAAGAGGCTATTAGTAACAACACAGAACACTAGCACAGCAATTATGGTTACAACAAGAGATGTGTTCGTCAGAAACACAATGCCCCATATTGCACCGCTTTGAAATATTTTTATTTATTGACCTTTGACCTTGAAGAATGACCTTGACCTTGAACTTCCACCACTCAAAATGTGCAGCTCCATGAGAACAACGCTTTGAATTTTTTTTTTGACATTTTACCTTGAAGGATAACCTTGACCTTGAACTTTTACCACTCAAAATGTGCAGCTTTATGAGATACACATGCATGCCAAATATCAAGTTGCTATCTTCAATATTAAAAAAGTTATGGCCATTGTTAAAGTTTTCGGACAGACAGACGCCATATATTTGACATTTGACCTTAAAGGATGACCTTCACCTTGACCTTTCACCACTCAAAATGTTCAGCTCCATGAGATACACATGCATTCCAGGGTTTTTTTTCCACTTTTTGGGAAGATAGCCCATGGCTTTGGAATTGGGAATTTTATCGGCATTTTCATGAAATTGGGAAAATAAATTCATTAGCCATTTTTTTTTCCACACGAAAAGTCCACTGATTAGGGAAATACTAAGTTATACATAACTCTTTATAATCATTCAAATGAAAAGAACAAAATCATATAATACTTTGTTAGATGTAATTGAATTAAAATTGAGATAATAAACGCATAAGACACTTCTTTCTAAAAAAAAAAAAAAAAAAAAAAATTTTTTTTTTTTAAATTGGGTAATTTTTTTGCCACATTTTGGGAAAAAAGTATACTTTTTGGGATTGGGAACATAGCCGAATTTCGGCTATAAAATCGGGCCAAAAAAAACCCTGCATTCAATTATCAAGTTGCAATCTTCAATAGTGAAAAAGTTATAGCCAATGTTAAAGTTTTTGGACGGACAGACAGGCGCCATATATTAGACATTTGACCTTGAACGATGACCTTGACCGTGAACTTCCACCACTCAAAATGTGCAGCTTCATGAGATACACTTGTATGCCAAATATCAAGTTTCTATCTTTAATAATGCAAAAGTTATGGCAAACGTTAAAAGTTATTTTTCGGACGGACGGACAGACTCACATACACACATACTGACATACACACATACACACATACTGACATACACACATACTGACATACTCACATACTGACTGATGGACAGTAAGTTCGACTGCTATATGCCACCCTACCTGGGGCATTACAAGACATATTATGCAAATAAATAATATATCTTTGATAGAGAAATTATTAGCAGTTTGTTAATTTTTTATCAACTCAGATATTTATTGTTGCTTTTGACAATTGCCAGTGTAGAAACTTGAACTTGCTATTGAGACATTGCAAAATTTAACATACCAATAACTAAGACCGGAATATCTGCAGAATCTCTGCCATGTTCGTTTTCAACAGTCACAAGGTAGTTTCCAGTGTCACCATGATCTGCTTTTGGGAGCTCTAGTGTAGTATAGTAATGAGGTGCGAGCCTACAATATAAGTCAACCAAAATACATTTGACTAACAATAACATGTGTTGGAGCTAATGGAAGTAAAGATAGGTTTGCAAATTGTTAATATTTGATGGTTAGTTGAGAACTAGAGCCTAGACATGGTAAATGCCCGTCTGGCCGTTGGAAATTGCCGACAAATATTTCAAAAAGCCAAAAGTGAAATGCATGAGCGCCAGACTTACTGTCCAATATTTTTTGCTTCCTAAGATTGCAACCCCTTTGCAGTTTTCAAAACAACATTATTTCTTGATTAATGGTTCCTGATATTTCCGGAAATAAAAAGGTAATTCTTGTCAAATAATGTATCATTATCAACCGACATAAGAACACTGAAGAAAATATAAAAATCCGAGAATGATTCCAACGTCAATGGAGCTTCTCGAGTTGTCGCGAACTTTGGCGGTTGTATACGATTTTACATGGCGCTGCACAAAAAAATGTGCTTCTAAGATGGCAGACAATAAAAAGAAATAACGAAGCTTAGCAGAAATGACAAGTAACCATAGCATTAACAACGGGCATCATATAATTAATATTTATTTTATGTGAAGTGCATGTCATACATGTACAACGATGAAGGATACGTTTTACTTACAAAAAACACATTTTAATTAGAAAGTCAGTGGATTAAGTATTATTTATAAACCGTTTAGGTAATTACATGTACAATTACCTTTGTTTCACTCTGAAATGGTTAAACATATTGAATGGGTTACTGGTTTAATATAATTGAAAACACTAAACTGGTCCCAAAGATTTAAATACTAATAGATAATTACCCTTGGAATGGGTTTTCCTTCTTTAGCCCAGATGACAATGGGAGTTGGAGAACCGGTAATGCCCAGTTTCATTGTAAGTGGCTTCCTAGCACGTACACGAACTTCAGACACTCCGAAAAGAGTTGTGGTGGTCAGGTGAACCTTTGGACGCTCTGTAAAACAGCAAAAGGTAAATTAAATAGGTAGCTGTTTTCAGAGTTAAAACATGCAAATTTCTCTATATCAGGGTATTTGTCCAAAATTGTCATGTTAAATGAGATAATATATGTTAAATGCAGTCTTCACGGTAATATATTTCAACCACTAGCCCGGCATATGATGCTTTATTAGAAACAGACAAAAAATCCAATAGCCCAACTATATAAATTATTAATTTCTAGTAGCCCGATTAACATTTACCCAGTCCCGGGCTGTCAGGCTTATAGTTAGCGTGAAGACTGGTTAAATGTGAACTTTGCTTCTTAGCATTATCAATATTTTAAATCCATTTTTCATGCCTAAATTTTTGTTTTATAGTGCATTTTCAAATGAGTTGGAAAAAGCTTATCTGCAGGCTCAGAGTATTTTTAAATTTATTTATTTACAAATGGTAATCATTACCTTGGTTTGATTTCAAACATTTATTGCTTTCAACCAACTCCTACATTGAGGATTTTTTCCAATGACATAGAAAATATTTATCATATTATTCAAGTCACAAATACTCTGACAATTAAACAAATTAAGGAATATCACTTTCAGGATACTTTTAATATAATTAAAAAAAACACTATAGTATAGGAGGACTTTTGTTTCACAATTGTTTTACATACTAGAACTCACCAACAATCATGAACTGTGAGGACTGTCCCTTTTGATTTCTTACACATTTTGTTTTACATTAGTCAATACACAACAAACTCCAACAATATGAGGACTTTACCATTTGATAACTTAACATGTTTTTTCATAATTCAACATACAACAAACTCAATCAATATGAGCACTGTCCCTTTTGATTACTTACACGCTTTTTTAACATTATTCAACACACAACAATCTCAAGCAATATGAGGACTTTAACTTTTGATAACGTTCACATTAGTTTTTTCATAATTCAACATACATCAAACTCCAACAATATGAGGACTTTCATTTTGGATGACTTACACACTTGTTTTACATAATATTATATACAACAATCTCAAACAATATGAGGACTTTCCCTTTAACACAACAAACTCCAACAATATGAGGACTTTCCTTTCTGATAACTTACACTCTTGTTTAACAGAAATCAATGTACAACACACTAATTTTAGATTTTAATTAAAAACAAAATCAATCACAACCTTAGGGCTGGAACACAAAATATGTACAAACTTTCACAATATAATTATAAAACATTTGAACTTGTTCGACATTGCAAACATATGTTTCAACTCACAAAAAAATAAACATGGTAGGCATCTACACATTATTCCAGCATTGATTTTTTTTGCCCAAAATTACAGCCGATAGTCGGCTGCTTCCCAATTGCAAAAAATGACGTCTTTTCCCAAAAATTGATTAAAATTTCCCCAAAAAAGACAAAATTTTCCTCATAAAGCCAATAAGATTAAAATGTAATTTATCAATAATTTTCGAACGAGTGCCGATCGAGCTTGTCGAGTCGTCGCCGAACGACAACTAACTTACGTATTGTTCGCGAATTTAGCCGAATACAATTTTACGTTACTATCCACATCTCTCTCACTATTGCGGAGGATACCGACGAGAGTTGATGTATCCAGATTGTAAACGCCTGTTATTTTACACACGTTCAAGATGGCGGCAAGCAGAGGAGAAATTTGCGATGAGCGGCGAAAATGATTTGACATTCAAATTAAAAACGGATATCATATGGTTATTACGGAATAATTTAATGCGTGTGTCCATTAACGCAAAATACAACGTTTGAGATAAAAACAACAAATATTTATTAGAAATCTTCACAGTGAATGTGCATCACGGAAATCAGTGTTGGGAAATTGGCATAAGTCTACCTAAAGATGAGTATCGTTCGAAAATGGAAAGAGACAAACATGATATAATTTATATGTTAGTAATTCTGTGTATAATCAGATTCATATGCATATTCTGCTTTATTATGTTTGTCACGCTTTACAGTTTACCGAAATAGCATTTAACGGAGGATGTCAAGTGCAAGATGTTGAAAGGTAAAGAAATGAAATAAATTAGTTTAACTCCATTTAATACATCATTGACATAGCAATACCACTAAAGCGTTTTTTTTAAAATATTTGTTCATGTTTTCACCATATGATATTTAATTTAAAAAATACTGAATTAAATTCTTACTGTTAAAGAGGTTATGATTAAATGGTATAATCAAGAATCTATATAGATTATTGCAAGTTCAATATGCATGTGGAAGGATATTAACTTAACATCGACTTCATTGTAAGAACACATTAAATTAGCACTTTATAATATAAAAATGCTGTCAAACATACTTCAATAATTTTAATTCTGTTCTTATAATCATATTTACAATTTTTCCCAATTTCATGGTTTATCGCGCTATTTTTCCCAATTTCATGGTTTATCGCGCTAATTTTCCCAATCTAAATGGCACAGGCTGTAACAAAAATAAATAAACAAGAGCACCGCCTTGCGGGTGCAGACCGCTCATCTATTTTCTTTTTAAAGGTGAAGGGACTCGCATTTTCAATCACAAAGAAGGGAGGAGTGGAGTGAAGAGGGGTGTATAGTGTGGGGTTGTGGACATTTATTACATTATCTTCCAAAAAGCGAAAAAAAAAAAAAAAAAAAAAAAAATCGTGGGGGGGGGGGAGGTTTGGGTGCGATGGTTGGACGGTATTTCAAACATAACCGTTTTAAAAAAAATGGGGGGGGGTATAGTGTGAGGGTGTGGTGATAATTTGTGAGATGATCTTAAAAAAAAAAAAAAAAAAAAAAAAATCAAAAAAAAAATTGGGGGGGGGGGTGGGGTGGGGGGGTGGGGTGGGGGTATAGTGTGAGGGTGTGGTGGTCATTTGTGAGATGATCTTAAAAAAAAAAAAAAAAAAAAATTAGGGGGGGGGGGAGGGGGGAGGGGGGGGAGGGGGGGGAGGGCACGGGGGATGGTTTGGGTGAAGTCTATTGTGGTATGTCAGGTAAGAGTAGTTTCATCAAAGTATCAATCACATCTAATCATAAATAAAGAAGTTATGGCAATTTTAGCAAAATTTAATAATTTGACCTTGAGAGTCAAGGTCATTCAAAGGTCAAAGTAAAATTCAAGTTGCCAGGTACAGTAACCTCATGATAGCATGTAAGTATTTGAAGTTTGAAAGCAATAGCCTTGATACTTCGAGTGGATCGAAACACAAAATTTAACCATATATTAAAAGTTACTAAGTCAAAAAAGGGCCATAATTCCGTAACAATGACAACCAGAGTTATGCAACTTGTCCTTTTACTGTACCCTTATGATAGTTTGTGAGTGTTCCAAGTATGAAAGCAATATCTATGATACTTTAGGGGTAAAGTGGACCAAAACATAAATCTTAACCAAATTTTCAATTTTCTAAGTATAAAGGGCCCATAATTCCGTCCAAATGCCAGTCAGAGTTACATAACTTTGCCTGCACCGTCCCCTTATGATAGTTCATAAATCTTGCAAGTATGAAAGCAATAGCTTTGATACTGTAGGAATAAAGTGGACCTAAACACAAAACTTAATCAAATTTTCAATTTTCTAAGTATAAAAAGGGCACATAATTCTGTCAAAATGCCAGTCAGAGTTACATTACTTTGCCTGCACAGTCCCCTTATGATAGTTAGTAAGTGTTGCAAGTATGAAAGCAATAGCTTTGATGCTTAAGGAATAAAATGAACCTAAACACAAAACTTAACCAAAATTGTCAATTTTCTAAGTATAAAAAGGGCACATAATTCTGTCAAAATGCATGCCAGAGTTATCTAACTTTGCCTGCCCAGTCCCCTCATGATAGTAAGTAAGTGTACCAAGTTTGAATGCAATAGCATTGATACTTACTGAGAAAAGTGGAACTAAACGCAAAACTTAACCAAAATTTTCAATTTTTTAAGTATAAAAAGGGCACATAATTCTGTCATAATGCACGTTAGAGTTATCTAACTTTGCCTGCCCAGTCCCCTCATGATAGTAAGTAAGTGTACCAAGTTTGAATGCAATAGCATTGATACTTTCTGAGAAAAGTGGACCTAAACGCAAAACTTAACCGGACGCCGACGCCAACGCCAACGCCGACGCAGACGCCAAGGTGATGACAATAGCTCATAATTTTTTTTCAAAAAATAGATGAGCTAAAAATCACTGTTCCAGATCCACTCACCCTGCGTGGCAAGAAGGCCCAAAATCTAATCGCCCTGCAGTTTAATCTCCTTGCCCTGCATTGCTTTGAACCCGAAAAAAAACGAACTTCTGAAAACAAGCAACCAGGCCCAAGATGAAAACATCTTGGTTTGTCTTTCTACGGTCAATTAAACTCATATGGTGTTGAAACCGGTTTACAATGGACATGATTTTAACAATTGAGGATTAACAAGTTTTTGAAAAGTTTACACACAAAAAAACTCCTTAAAACAGAGGTTTCCACTTTTTGAGAACGAATGCAAATGTTGTATGGAAATTATTAATAAGCTCACAAGGTCCTACATAATGAGGACTATACATTTTGATGACTAGCCCACGTGTTTCTCAGAATTCATGTAACAACAAACTCCAATTTATACTAAAAACTTCACTTTTCCATGGATATCACATATATGAGGTGTAATGGATGCCTGTCCGCCGAGAGGTCACGCGTTCAATACCCACAGTGGAAGCGTTTTTTAAATCTCCCATAAAGACACCAAGTAGTGGTTCTAGTCCAGGAAACGGACTCAGCATTTGGGAAACGGCATTTTAAGGAGTCTGAGGCTTTCAATGCAAGCAAGCTAAAATAAATAGGTTTGAAACTGTCTGTTATGACCTAAAGATTTTTGCAAATTTATTTTTAAAACTTGAGATATTTGCAAAAATAAAGTTGTTAACTGTGTGTTTATATTATGTCTACCCCATATGTAATCCCCTTAAAACCCCGTTGATCCTGCACCCGGTTATACTAGTACCATCAACTTAAGAGTCTAAAATAAGTTTCAGCTTGAGTGGCTCATCAGCATGTACACAAACTTAGGATGCTTCAAATAGAATTGAACATTAGGGGTTCTGCAAAAAACAGCAAATAGTACATTTTAAAGGTAGTTGTTTTCAGGGTCTGCTCTTTGTTTGTGTTTCTCTAACTTTTTTACATGTATAAGTAGTAGGTGCAAGTAAAAATATTATTCTACACAAATATAATTTATTCAAAACAAGCAAACTTCTCTATTTTGTTTGTCCAAAATGTTCATGTTAAATGAATCAAATTATGTTTGATTAAAACTTTGCTTCTTGACATTATTAATATTTTAATTCAATTAATCATGCCTCAATTTTGTTTTAAAGTGTATTTACAAATGAGTTTGACAAGCTTATCTACATGATCCTTGAAAAGCTTATCTGCAGGCTAATTGAAAAGATTTTCTGCAGGCTCAAAGTATTTTTTCGGCGTTAGCTGTATACGCCAGCTTTTCACCTTACCTGACCTTTGTAAGTGTCCAATAAAATTCAAATAAAATTTCCCGCGGCTAGGTACGAATGAATGCACTTCATTTATTCCATTGGCTGATTTGAGTACCGGTATACCACCAGAACATTGGAAACATATCCGCGTCTTTGTAACACTGTTCTACTGCATGAAACAATTTTATCTCTAATGAAAAGGCTCAATAGATAGAACAGTTTTACACTCAATTCTCGACATCAATACAGTTTGTGCGTGCACCTTTTATTTTCATAGAATTACCAGCGCAAAAGCTTTTTATACTTAAAGGCTATGTTCTCATATTTCGTACTTACTTCCATATTCCTGTCAAAATGTAAACTTGTAAAAGTATAAAGAGCAGTGGAAGCGAGGCCTCACTTTAATGGATTGCATTTGAACCCGCGAGGTATCGAGTTTATATACAGGTCATCACCGAAGTTCGCGGCCATCGTTATATAATAAAGACGCTATCAGTGAACTAGGTGACCTGGAATTTTCTTATTTACCAGAAATATGTTCAATGAAGATATTCAGCAATATAACTATGGTATGTCAATAATAGATTCTTAATGTGTTTTCAACAATACAATGATAAATATTATTTTTGATTAATTTAACAATAATTATTCCATCATATTGACTAATGCATTAAGCATGAGCGCGATGATTCTCGATACAGTTAATAATCGAATCAAATGGCAATGCCCGACAAACCACTAAAACAGGTGTATTCGAAGAACGCGCCTATAAATACGGATACTTCGCGTGTGGCCGGTTGACTCATATGTTTTCATTTCACTTTCATTCTTCTTTTGGTTTTCTGTTTTGTTTCTATAGGTTTATGACCAGCAATATGTAATAATGTAAAATAAGCCGCGAAAACTCCGCGTAACATCCCGTACTGCGTGTGATGCAGCTATGAACTGCACAGAAAGACATTCGCTATCCTTGATCTCATTCATTGAACTATCAACGCCGTATATCTTTTTAAAGATATTTCTTGTTTAATGTATTCATTTACAAAGGTTTCATCACCTTGGCTTGATTTCACACATTTATTGCTTTCAACCAACTCCTACCATGAGAACTTTTTTCCAATGACAAATAATATGTTTTACATATTATTCAAGTCACAAAAGCTCAGACAATTAAACAAATTATAGAACTTGACAGTCAGGATATTTTTTACTTAATTTTTGTCAAAACAACTATACTATAGGACTTTTGTTTTACAATTGTTTTACATACTATAACCCTACACACCTCAACTGTGAGGATGCCTTTTTGAGGCTTAAAAGGGCCTTTTCACAGATTTTGGCATGTTTTGAAGTTTGTCACTAAATTCTTAATATTGATAAATGTAAACATTTGATCTTAAGTTATCCAGGAAAAATCAAGAATACAATTTTAAAATGCAAAAAAAGGTAACCCTCCGCAGGGCTCAAACCACTGACCCCTGAGTCTTGGAGTAAAAAGTCTCCCATTTAAACCTCTCGGCAATCCTTTATACAATGTCGGATTCATTTTATACTTTATATAACCATTCCTCGTAGTTTCACAGAATATAACAACAACAACAGAACTCTCCGAACTATTAATTTGTTTCACGTTGCAATGCTTTATAATTTTCAGGTTTTTAAACCATCAAAAGATGCATATAATGACTATTTAAGAGCATGGTAAATGTTCAGAATTACACATGTACTGTTTTCTCACAAATATCATAACCAAAACGAAAATTTGTGAATCTGAAACAACTTTTTTCAATTTTGTCAATTTACCCAAACGTGAACAGGCCCCTTTAATAGGATAAATGTTGAATTCGAAAATTAAATATATTTTTTAAACCTTTCATTTTGGAATTTTTAGGTCACATTTGGGAAAAATTTATCCTTTTTTCTATTTAGAATGTTGCAGAATACCAGCCCCAGTTTGGATGAAAAAACACACTGTTATGTCACGCTATAAATCAATAATTTTAAACTTTATATAATGGCAATAAAAACTGCAAGTATGTCGGAATAAATTCTTGACATGTGGGGTGTTTTGCTATTCCAAATAGTCAAATGCATCTAATAATACCATATAGTATGAAAGTCACATGACTGTTAAATACTGCAAGATTATCATTTTACAAATGAATTCGATCTGGATGAATACAGATCTGATACATTAAGAAACAGAACAGTTATTTAGAGATGTGTTGGGGCAGTATTTTGTTAAAAGTATGCTGTACATGTTAAAATTATCCATCTTCCCAATTACGCTGCCTATTTTAATCAATTCTAAACTTACTTAACCGTGATTGTCATTCGTAACTTAAGAGATGAGGTAACATATAAACATGTTGGGACTGTTGCAAAAGGGAAATGTGTTCGCAGCTGACCAGTATAATGTTTAGATACTTACACAATTAAAATATTGTTTGTTTGCAGTATTGATCTAACAAGAATGTTAAGATAAGGTATGTTTGCTACATTTTCAAGTTACAAAATATCCTACAATGTTAGGACTTTACCTTTTGAGTACTTACACAAGAGGTTTGCATCATTCACTTCAAAACAACTCCTACAATGTGAGGACTACATTTTGGGGAGTAAAACGAATGCTTAACAGATGTCAACTCACTACATCTCTCGCAATACAAGGACTGCATTTTGTTGAATAAAACAGATGTCTTACTGACTTCAACTCATATTAAATTGCTACAATATGAGGGCTACAATCTCTTAACTAACACAATAGCTTTGCAGAAAACAACTTATAACAACTCAGGGCTGTTTTTCCTGACTTTGTGAAGCGGCCCTGGCCCCTCACTTTGTGAAAAAATGAGTCGCGAACTTGTCAAAATTGTGAAAAATTGAGTCGCGACCTTTTCAAAATTGTGAAAAATTGAGTCGCGAAACTTCTTAAAATTGTGAAAAAACGAGTCGCGAACTTCTTTAAATTGTGAAATTCAAAGTTCAATGCATTAGCATAGCTAAAGCATGTTAAACACTTGAATATTATCAAAATTTCCTTAAATAATGCAATAAAGGCATATTTTCCTTCTATGAATACTGTATTTGATACAATAACAACACATATACATATATCTGATTTGCAAAAAATTATTCATGTACCAAATGCAACTAAAATACCTGGTCCCAACAATTCTTTACCACAGGAATAACATTTATAAACATAGAACATTTCAAGGGCACATAACTCAGACATGTTCTGGACTTTACAGCTTTAGAACTCTGTTCTTTTTACTCTTGAAAATGTCAATAATTCTCTCAATATCTGAAGAGGAAAATTCCTTCTTCATGATAATTTTCATGTTCTGTGAGCCTGACCCTTGCCAGTGCATGATGATCTCCCTGGGAGGTTGTCATTTGATCTGAAACATTAGGTATACATTGAAAAACAGTACTTTTGTAAGAAATGTAAACAAGTTATTTCATTTTTCACATTTTTTCACAAAGCATAAATAGACTACATACAAAGTTTGAATCATGAATATGTGTCATGAATATGCATTTAAATGAAAAAAATATATATGAAAAAACCACATTATTACATGTACTTTAACCAAGATTTCCAATCGTAAACAGATACGAATAACAAGTCTCGGTAATCAATACTAGGGGCCGTTTTGACTAGGGGCCGTTTTGACTAGCTTCCATCAATACATAAGCCGCGGCAGATACTTTCACTTTTATCAAATGACTTTCCTTATAATGTTATCAATGTGCATGTTTCAAATCTTACCCTTCTGTAGAAAGCTTTTGATTCTTTACTGTTATCCCAAATTTAAATAAATCGGGATTATTTTGCGTTTTTTTTAATTTTCTTCGTGTAGTAGAGAGCGTTCGGCGTCGCCATTTTTCGGCGTTAGCTGAATAAGCCAGCTTTTCACCCTGACTTGACCTTTGTAAGTGTCCAATAATACTCAAATAAAATTTCCCGCGGCTAGGTACGAATGAATACACTTCATTTATTCCATTGGCTGATTTGAGTATAACACCATAACATTGGAAACATATCCGCGTCTTTGTAACACTGTTTTACTGCATGAAACAATTTTATCTCTAATGAAAAGGCTCAATAGATAGAACAGTTTTACAATCAATTTTCGACATAAATACAGTTTGTGCGTTCACCTTTTATTTTCAGAGAATTACCAGCGCAAAAGCGTTTATACTAGTAGCTATGTTGTCATATTTAGTACTTACTTGCATTGCATTTCAACCCGCGAGGTTTCGGGTCAACTCCCGGCCATTTGTGAAAGTCAGAGTTTATATACAGTTCATCACCGGAGTTCGCAGAAGGGGTTGCGATCATTGTGGTACACCGGTCTTACTGACAATAACGTACTGACTGTAATGCATTGCATTCCAATCCGCAAGGTATCAAGGTCAGTTTGCGGTCAGTTGCAGAAATCTTTATATAAACGCCGTCTCGTAAACTTTGTGCACTTGAAGTCTGTTTTGATCAGAAAGATACTAAATAAAGATATTCGGCGATATTATTGTGGTATGTCAATCATCGATTTTTAATATGGTTTTAACATTTGCATGATAAGGACCAATTTTGATAAAAATAATTAGAAATATTTATCCATTTAGACCAGTTTATTAAGCATGAGCACAATAATTCACTATACTATAATTATGCAATTAAATAAGATTCGAGTATTGCCGGCTGACCTATATGCAATCGTTTATTTTCATGTTTCTTGTGTTTTTCTATTCTGTAAATATAGATATCTGAGTAATAATATCACATAAAGCAAAATAAGCCACGAAATCTGGCGCAACACCCCGTAATTGATTTGCTTATGATGTAGCTAAGAACTGCGCAGAAAAAGGCATCCGCTACTTTTTATCTCATAAAGATAACTTTTGATCGTTCATAAACATCGACCACAATCAACGCCGTATATCTTTTTAAAAGATATTTCTTGTTTATAGTGACGTTGCTGGGCAGAGCTTTTACTATTTACGCCGGTTTCACCGGTTACACAACACTTTAAAATCGATTAAAACAAGCAAACATCGGTAACGCGAGTTAAGTTTTTCGCGAATTCGGAATTAAAAACGAGGTTATGAAACTTATATTTCTCCGAAATGGCCGTTTTTGACAGTTTTGAGCACAAAAAGTCCGTTTTTCACGATTTAAAACGGCCGTTTTTGTAAATATTCACGGCCATGTCAGGTTTGTGAATTGGCCGTGTCAAAATTGTGAAATGTCCGTCCACGGCCAATTGCAAAGAAGGAAAAAAAGCCCTGCAACTCTCAATTTACTCATACAATAAGAGGACTACATGTACCTTTTGAGGACAAACAAATGTTTTACAGAATCAAACTCACAACAAACTCCTACTGTGTGAGGACTTTACATTTTGAGGAATAATCCCAATACCAATAATTTACAGATTTCAACTCACAACAAACTCATGCAATACGAGGACTAAACCTTTTGATAAAATATACACATATTTGTATTGTTTGAGATCATTCAATATGATGACTTAACAAGCACCTTTAGAGGCCAGGCACACATTTTTAATATTTCATGTACCTATACAAACCTATTGTAGAGGTCACTGACTGTAGGTATTATGTGGATTAATAGAACCCGATAGTACATGTAATAATTGTGTTAACACAATATTACTTGTTGCACGCATGATAGCTATTTTGTATGCACTCGATAGCTAAAGCTAACAAGAGCACCGCCTTGCGGGTGCAGACCGCTCATCTATTTTCTTTTTAAAGGTGAAGGGACTCTCATTTTCAATCACAAAGGAGGGAGGGGTGGAGTGAAGAGGGGTGTATAGTGTGGGGTTGTGGACATTTATTACATTAACTTCCAAAAAAGCGAAAAAAAAAATCGGGGGCAGGGCGGGGGGGGGGGGGATGGGGGGAAGGGCGATGGGGGGGGGGGATTTTTTGGGTGCGATGGTTGGACGGTATTTCAAACATAACCGTTTAAAAAAAAAAATTGGGGGGGTGGGGTATAGTGTGAGGGTGTGGTGGTAATTTGTGAGATGATCTTAAAAAAAAAAAAAAATAAAATAAAAAAAAAAAAAATTGGGGTGGGGGGGGTGGGGTGGGGGGGGTGGGGTGGGGGAATAGTGTGAGGGTGTGGTGGTCATTTGTGAGATGATCTTAAAAAAAATAAAATAGGGGGGGGGCGGGAGGGGGGGAGGGGGGGGGAGGGCACGGGGGACGGTTTGGGTGGAGTCTATTGTGGTATGTCAGGTAAGAGTAGTTTGGTCAAAGTATCAATCAAATCTAATCATAAATAAAAAAGTTATGGCAATTTTAGCAAAATTTAATAATTTGACCTTGAGAGTCAAGGTCATTCAAAGGTCAAGGTAAAATTCAACTTGCCAGGTACAGTAACCTCATGATAGCATGAAAGTATTTGAAGTTTGAAAGCAATAGCCTTGATACTTAAGAAGTAAAGTGGATTGAAACACAAAATTTAACCATATATTAAAAGTTACTAAGTCAAAAAAGGGCCATAATTCCGTAACAATGACAACCAGAGTTATGCAACTTGTCCTTTTACTGTACCCTTATGATAGTTTTTGAGTGTTCCAAGTATGAAAGCAATATCTATGATACTTTAGGGGTAAAGTGGACCAAAACATAAATCTTAACCAAATTTTCAATTTTCTAAGTATAAAGGGCCCATAATTCCGTCCAAATGCCAGTCAGAGTTACATAACTTTGCCTGCACGGTCCCCTTATGATAGTTAATAAGTGTTGCAAGTATGAAAGCAATAGCTTTGATACTGTAGGAATAAAGTGGACCTAAACACAAAACTTAATCAAATTTTCAATTTTCTAAGTATAAAAAGGGCACATAATTCTGTCAAAATGCCAGTCAGAGTTACATTACTTTGCCTGCACAGTCCCCTTATGAAAGTTAGTAAGTGTTGCAAGTATGAAAGCAATAGCTTTGATGCTTAAGGAATAAAATGGACCTAAACACAAAACTTAACCAAAATTTTCAGTTTTCTAAGTATAAAAAGGGCACATAATTCTGTCAAAATGCATGCCAGAGTTATCTAACTTTGCCTGCCCAGTTCTCTCATGATAGTAAGTAAGTGTAACAAGTTTGAATGCAATAGCATTGATACTCACTGAGAAAAGTGGACCTAAACGCAAAACTTAACCAACATTTTCAATTTTCTAAGTATAAAAAGGGCACATAATTCTGTCAAAATGCACCCCAGAGTAATCTAACTTTGCCTGCCCAGTCCCCTCATGATAGTAAGTAAGTGTACCAAGTTTGAATGCAATAGCATTGATACTTTCTGAGAAAAGTGGACCTAAACGCAAAACTTAACCGGACGCCAACGCCGACGCTAAGGTGATGACAATAGCTCATAATTTTTTTTCAAAAAATAGATGAGCTAAAAATGAAGTTGTTTTTCAGGCACTTTTTCAACAAACAAAATGAGACAAGGGAGGGAATTTTTGTTTTATAATTTATTTAAGATCATATTTTATTGTGTTTTTTAAAACTATTTTTCTATATAAACCTTGAAAAACATTATCAAACATATCAAAAACAACCTACAGATTACTTACAGTTTTAAGTTTTTATACTAACACAGTATGTATTTTAAAAATATTATGATTTTCAGTTACAACATAGCTCGATCAAAATGTGTATTGCCATGGATGTTATTTCTTTTATAATTAAGAAAGCAAATTTATTCATAAAACTCGTGTAACAAATTCGCTCTTAAAACTCACACTCAGTCTCTTTCATTTCAAAAGGTAATATTAAAATTTGCGTTTAAATTTAAAAAAAATGCTTTAAGACTTTAAATAAGTGGTGACATATAAGTGGTGATGGAACATGCTTAAACACACCAAACAACATGTCACCACAGGGCCCTCGTTTTTCGAACCCCATTTCCCCCTTAAAATATTATACTTTTGTCCCCTTTTTCAGCTAAAAATTCCCCCTCCTAATTTTTTAAAATACTTTTATACCTATGTTGCCAGCTGGTATCGTACTATTGACCTTTGATTTTATGTATATTCATGCAAATTACATTAACATATAGCTTTTTTAAGTGTTGAAAAGTTGGTGAAAAGATCTTCTAAAATTCCCTTTTTGCCCAAAACGACGCGAAATTCTCCCTTCTAAGGGCCCCAGTCCCAATCACCCAAAGTGAAGTAAGGGCCCTGCATCATCACTTAATGATGCTGTCAAATAGAACTTATCCCAATTTTGGGACATATATACAGCCATAGAGACATGGCTTAAAGCCTCCCACTTCCATTTATGGAAAGCAATGGCAATTGATATGTGAAGCAAATATCGAGCTGGGTACATCTAGAATAAATGTCTTCAGAAAATTGACATCTTAGAACCCTGTAATGTACATGTACCAGTCTCCTCAACATCAAACTGAACAAATTTTCCAAAACCCAGACGGCACCATTTACAATAACATAAAATTCAACAGTTTTAAAAGTCATTTATGAATCAAAAAACCTTTTCAAGAGATTAAATAATGTGTCGTCTTTACAGACAGTATATCCAATGACTCCAATATCCAATAACGCTTTCATTGCTTTGACATCAACTTCAAGGGAATTTCTGGTCAGGAAGGCTTTCCCAACAAACCGAATGTACACAAAAGTATACAGAATTGTACATCTGCCAGATTTTTCAGCCAAGTTAAAATGTAAACATGAATATTTTTTTTGTTATAAAATAATTAAGGAGCAGGCCATAATAAAACAAAGCAGCACTGCCTGAAAACTAAGTCATTACTTTTTTTTCCCTAACCCAATTTAACCAATGTTTAAATATATGTCATTATTGATTACTTATTACATGCAATCTTAATAAATCGCATGCAAACGTTATAACTATTGCATGGCCAGGTAATAGCTATCTCAGGTGCACTGATTAGATACAGCTAAAAAAATATTTCGTATGTCTTATTTATGCCACTGTAGATTTTTGTCATTAAATAAAAAATATACCAAATCAGTCACTTAATTAAAGATTTTTTTTGGAGATTGCATGATAAGAAAGAAAGAGGCATAACACACTTAAAATTATAAAAGTTGCATCTGAGCAGTGAGAATTTTCGACTATCTGACCAGTTTTTGCATAATTTACTAGTATATATCATAGAAACATTGTTATTTTACAATCATGAAAACAAATCAGATCACTATACATCATAGTCAATGATCATATTGCGTCTTTACAATTTCGAAACTATGTTCTCTGTAATTGTATTTACGTCTTTAATATGATACTTTAAACGTAGCGTGGAAAGAAAACAATTTAAATTTAGTTGGCCCTAGTCCCTTTTCCGCTACCCTAGTGTTGAAACATACCCTTTGCCCCTGAAACTTTGATGACAGGGCCATAGGTTTGTGTAATGTCGCGTGTGTATCTTAAACATGAATAATGAAAAAGAAAACAAAAGATTGTGAGAACATGCTGTGGCTTAGGTTCAATGATTCAACACCCACACATACACCAGACACCTTTTTTAATGGATGGGTCCAGAGGGGCATGGGCTTTGAACTGGATACAAATCATTTATGCTACTTGTAATGTGAAACAAAGCCTACTTGTTGCTAAAGGCTAAACAGTGATGGTCAATCTTAAATTGAGTGTTCGCAGCTGACCGGTATAATGTTCAGATACTTACACACTTTTTTATGCATTTCAATCAAGAATGCTAAGGTAAGGTATGTGTGTTACATACTTTAAGTTACAACACCTCCTACAATATAAGGACTTTAACTTTTGAGTACTAACACAAGAATTTTGCATAATTCACTACAAAACAATTCCCACAATATGAGGACTACATTTGGAGGAGTAAAACGGATGCTTTACAGACTTCAGTTTACAACAACTCCTACATACTTGAACTCATATTGAAGTGAATATGAGGACTATAATTTGTTGACTAACACAATTTCTTTGCTGATACCACTCATAAAGACTCTCCATATACTCCAACAATACGAGGACTTAACCTTTTGAGGACTTACATGTTTTACAGAATCCAACTCACAACAAACAAACTCCTACAGCATCAGGGCTCCCACTGTCATTCGCAATTGGCACCAAATGCGAAAGTTTTAGAAAAGTGGTGATAAAATCTTTCAATTTGTAAAAACAACTGGCGCTTTAAGTCAATTGTATGTTGAGGCCAAAAGAGCAGTCTCTGGCATTGTTTGCCCCATTTACAGGTCATGCAAAGTTAAAAATTTAAATGGAAAGTTAGGAGCCATTAGACATTGAAATTGTTCATAGATGATTCCTTGATTAATTGCCTTGACAAGTTGTGCTATTTAAATATGCTTCTGCAAATTTAAATGAATCATTAATATGGCACTCAAGAATAAGAAAATGGGAAGAGGTAACCTCTGCTAAAATATAGCTGTTTTCCTGGCACTAGCAAATTGCCAATAAATAAGGGACTCGTGTACAGGTCGGTTTTGGAATAGCTGATGTTAAATGAGATTTTAAATGATTTAATATATATATATATATATATATATGTATATAAATTTGTAACAAAGTATACATTTGATACAACATTAAATTGCTGAATATTTACAAGGAAGTGAAAAAAGATACTAAACATTACTGGTTTAATTACATTTTTTGTAAGATACTAATACACCTGTACAAAAAAATCACAATCATATGGTTTTATTTTACTTTTGTCTTAAAGAATTGAAATGCAGCCTGTTCATTTTTTTTTTCGTTAAAAATCGTGTCTTGTATTCAGCCCAATTCCAAATTGAAAAATGTATATATTTTTCCAAAATGGGACCTAAAAATTTACAATTGAAGTTTTCAAAAAAAAACATAAAAATATATTTTTTTCTTTATAGATTTCCAGCCATAAATATAACTAAAAGGCTCATATTTTTTTAAAGTGGCAAAATAAGGCGTTAATGTGTGGCAAAAGAAAATTTCAACCTAACCTAGCGAGAGCCCTGCAGTATGAGGACTTTATATTTTGAGCAATAACTAAAAAAAACAATATTTTACAGATTTCAACTTACAACAAACACTACATTATGAGGACTCAACCTTTTGATGAAATGTACACATTTTTTAGATTATTCAAGTCATAACAAATTATTTCAATATGATGACCTTGCATGCACCTTTAGATTTGTTTGCATATTTAAAATCTGCTATAGTGCGGGAACGTAATACTATCACATTCACATTATTGTAATAAGTATCACATACATTTTGTACAATGTAGTAACAATGGCATGCAAATGATAAACCACTACTGTACGAAAGTTAGCATGTAATATCGTTCGCATGCAACTGTAATAGATACCGCTAAAATAGAAAAAATATGTGTAACAATTATGCCATTGTATTAAAGAGAATATTAAATGTTCTCTTTATAATCCAATTTATTTAAAGCCGCACACAAGGCGTTGAAGTAAGCTCAACTTTAAACTGGTCATCTCACGTAAATAAAATTAGTAAAGCAAGCCAGAGTTTAGGATTCTTAAAACGAAACATTCATTCTTCTAAAATGGAAACTAAGGCAGCGGCATATAACAGCATTGTTAGACCATCCTTGGAATATTGCTCTAGTGTGTGGGACCCTTACCATCAGAAAGATATTGATAAAATTTAAAATGTTCAGCGTCAAGCTGACAAATTTGTAACGCATAATTACAGCAAGACACAGGGCACGGTCACAAAATATAATTAAGGATTTGAATTGGAATACATTGCAATTAAGAAGACAACAAGCTAGAATCATTTTGTTCTATAAAATAGTGCATAATCATGTTGGCGTCAATCCCCTTCACTATCTCACTCACTCCATACATTAGACACTCACGCCATCACCATCACATGGCATACCAAATACCACCAAGTACAGCTGATTACCACAAATTTTCTTTCTTTCCAAGAACAGTTGTACAATGGAACACACTTTCATCTATGTAGTCAGCGCTGATACGATCGCTGGATTTAAATCAGTGCTGTCTACATCAGTGTTCCTTCCTTATATCACATGTTTCTGCTTTTATCCTGGTTTTAACTTGACTAATATTCTCACCACATGCACAGTTGTATATGTATATATTTAAGTCTTAAGGGCTTAAGGTGTTAGGTTTTGCATCTTTTTTATCACTGTCGATAGGATTTTCCTGAGTGGATTAAGTAACTTGGGAAACCTATCAATCTATTTCTTTTTAACCCCCCACGCATGGCTATAATGTATATGTATTGAACATAGCCATTATTATAATAGAAGAAGAAGAAGGAGAAGAAGAAAGAAGGTGTCACAAGGAAAAAACATGATCATAAGTATTTAACCAAGATTGAAAGTCGGGGATATTTTTTTACTTTTTGACCATAAATATCCTATTATGCGGACATGTTACACTGCTTATTTTCAGGTACATTCCGTAACTGCTGTGTCTATGCAGACCTATTTCGAACTACGACCGGAGAGCCAGCAAGCGCTTGGTTTGTTTACCTACCTACATGTATATATAAACCGGTATTCTAAGTCGCGAAAACGTATTACCTTCTTCGTGGACGAAAATCAGCAGTCAGCACGAAGGAAGATTTGGGTATTTTGTGTTTCTTTTGCTCTTTCGGCTCCGGTAGAATCCAATGTGATTCTTTTCCGCGTCAGAATCACTTGTCGCGACTCTTTGACGAAAATTAGTGTAGAGGTTACACTACACTAACATTGACGAGTTTGAACAGCCGCACACGATTTAACCAAATATATTTGCAAGCACGATTCTCAATAAAAGCTCGATAAGACCATCGATTATTTAATGTTGTACAATTCTTTGGAAGCTAGTATTTATCCTAAAATGAGAATAATCATTGCCATTTAATTAACCGTTTTCTTTAATCTGATAACAACTGTTTGTGGCAACTAAGCTCAGACTTTAGTGTTTACGCAAAAGTCGACAAAATCCATCACATACAAAAACAAAATGACAATAAAATGATTACAGAAATTATTTGATCTAATAAAAGTTCAACACCCGATACATTGTCTTTTTGAAAGGTGAACAGAAAACACAAAACAACAACCATCCTGCTACAATATACAGAAATTGAACAATAACCAGAAAAGCCATTTGAAATCTAAGCACAACCTCATCAACTGCAGGTATTACGTGAATCTTAAAATGAAGAAAATCTTAAAATGAAGAAAATGAACTTTTAGGAAAATATATTCAGAACCAGACTCTGTAACTAAAAATAACTCTTTCACCGTGAGACATAAAAAGCCGAATAAGCGCCTTAAAATTAGTGATATTGTTTAACCTCCCAGAAGTGTCTCTAACGACCTCAGAATTCATCGTTTCATTCACGTTCATTTTTTCGGCCGATTTTCAAAATAAAAGTGTCCATTTGTTGGAAATTGTATTACAATTGCGACAATATAAAATAATTTATTTTAACTTGCGAAATAAAATCACCAGATTTCGACTTTAAAAAAAGAACGAAAAAATAGGCCAAAAAACGCCCAAAACTTCATTATTACACGCCCCCCTTATCCCCGGGCGGACCTCCCGGGCCTTGTAGAGATTCACACCTTGTATGTACACACCTAAAATAAGGGGTCTATGTATGCAACCTACAGAGCACTAACTTTAACCAGATCAAAATTCGGCAAAAAAACCCATAGACTTTTAACGTTGGGTGCGCCAAGGTCCATAACTCTTGAACGAAAAGTTCGATCCTCAAAATTCTTTCTGATCCATAATCGGGGTGCAACCAGCTTTCAAACGATGCCCATAGTATGAAGGTCACTTTAGTATGAATAATGCCCCCTTTACTTGCCACTTCCTAGCCAAGAAAATCTTGAAGTGGGAACTTCACCAGTACTAGGGATAAAGTCCTGGATTTTGATTTTTTTAATTAGGGGACAGGTTTATGGAACCGTATATTGGGTGGACCGGTATGATTTGGCTATGAGTTTGGCACCCGGAAACTTGGTTTTACCACCCACAATTTGACCTTCACCCCCATAATACATTTGTTCAAGTTCAACTCTCAACAAATTCATACAATATGAGGACTTAACCATTTGATGAAATATATTAAGCATATATTGTTACCGAATTGTACCCAACCTCATCAAAAGTAAGTCATACGTAAAGCTTAAAATTAATACGATAACTTTTTGTAAATAACAAGGCACGGTTACAAGAAATAACTCGTTCACCATGAGGCATAAAATGCCAATGAAACGCATATAATCATATTGTTAACATAAAATAATTTTGCATAGAATAACATAAAAATCGTCAATCAAGTGTTCACGATCGTTCCTCCATAAGTTTTGACCCAATACAACACCATATCAAACTTAAAAATCTTGCATAAACAATATATAGATCGAAATTGAAGCGCTCAGTCAAATTCTTCTCTGAAGTTACTTCAATCTTGTTTGTATGATAGAGAATCATTGTTTACTTTATAAGAATACTTGAACCCCAGTATAAGTTTCAGGAGAGAAATTAAGCTAGTGTTTTATTTATCTAGCGGAAACCTTTACGCAATTCATTTAACCCAGTTTTCCCACAGTGCGGCTCATCAATAAACAACATGAGACCTCTGCCTAGTCAACTGGCGCTAATATATGAGACGACTATGACAAATGACGCACTACCAACAAACACACATATTGCACGTCTTTTTTTGAAATTACCGTGTTGTTTGAAAATATGTTATGGGCATCGTGCCCCTCCCATTTAGCACTGTCAGTTTTGTTCAATTCCTAAAGCAATTGTTCAAATGACACCATAGTTTACAAACTCTATCCAAAAAGACACACATGTTAGGGGCTGAGTATCGGTGCCTACCAATCTCATATCTGACCTAGATTTATTTATAACGAATTCCAAATAAAACAACACTAAACATCTATTTGAATCTCGCTATAGTAAAACGGTGTTTAATGCATGTGCGTGCAGTGTCGTATCGCACAGACTTATTTGTTACGACACTTTTCGCCGAAACTGTATTTTCGTTTAGAATAGACTTCCTTTGAACTACACAATGCATAAGACCGTAAATTACTGTCTGAGATAAGCCTGCGCGGACTTCACAAGCCAACCTGGGACGACACTTTACGCACATGCTAATGTTGGATGTTAGGTTTATGCCTTCTCATTACCATTGTCGTGCTCGGAGGTGTGACAATTTTCGTCGCCTTCATGATTGCGATGATTGGTGGAACGCTTATACAGGTACGCACAAACATATGGGCCGTGCTCTGTGAAAACGGGGTTTAATGTATGTGCGTAAAGACTCTTTCCGCGTTCGTGATATTTTGCGTTAAACGAAAGTCTCTTCCCAGCTAAAATCCAGTTAAGACGGAAAGTGTCGTTCCTGATTAGCCTGTGCTAATTGATCGCTGAACTGAGCCTGTATATGCGCATGCAAAATTGAAGGGTCTTGTCCACAGTTTCGTGAAAAGTGTCAATTATTTAAGAAAGAATGTGTATATTATGTTGAAACAAGCAAAATAGCACTCCGGACTTTTACTAATCGTTAAAATATTGCTTCATTAATGAGCAATCATCGATACTTTCGAAAATCTTTGAGGACTAGCACAGTGTGTATGTTACTGTTTCGTTTTTCAATAATAAATCCAGCGTGGAGAATTAATACATTATCTTATGCTTCAACAGACGTTCGAAAACCGGTATTTCAATATGTTTTAGCCAAATGTTTGTTATTTCTATTTTAATAAGTTAAAACTATTAAACAAATAATATATTAGTACGTAAACAGTGTTCATGATGTTTGTTAAAAATACGAACATCTGTGATTAAGTTCCTTGAAACCGTATCCTCCCAAAAACCCGTGCTCTAAAATATCCATTTCATCTCTAACGGTTGGCTACCTCATTGTGCAAGATTCCCGTGCCCGAACGTACATGCCGACTGTGGTTGATGACTTATTTGGAAAGATTCCCAGTGTAGTCAATACAAACATAGGTCGCCATTGCGTAGTGGATATGGTGTCCGCCTAGCGACCGGTAGATCATGGGTTCAATACTCACTGTGGGAGCGTTCTTTAGATCTCCTCACCCCCCAGAGACAGCAAGTATTAGGTTCTAGTCCCAGGAAACGGACTCGAGAGCTTTGCGAATAAGCGGTAGGCATTCTATGCAATCGAGCTGAAATAAATGGGTTTGAGCCGAACGTAGTACACACAGCTACTGTACAGAGTGAATAATTATTAGAATAATGCATTCAAATGATAAACGTTACGGTAAGTACATGTATTGTTAATTTAATCCGACTGAAATGAGAATTAAAAAAAAACGTTTTATATTACTTTGATAAACGTGTTTAATGCGATGATAAATTGCTTGACAACTAAATTAAGTTGTATCTGCTTGCTTTTCAAATATTGTTGGTGCATTTACAATAAATCGTGTTACATTACACACAACTTTGACAACTAGCATGAACTTACTTAAAGATTGAAATCAAGCCGTGTTGCAGTTACTGCACCCTTAGCCTATTTTTAAGCCGCTCTGGGAAAAGTGGACTAAATGCATGTGCGTTAAGTGTCGACCCAGATTAGCGTCTTCATGTTGCACAGTATTATTAGCGACATCACCTTCCGTTTGTATTTTTTTGTATTTTTCGTTTAAAGTAAGTATCTTTTAAGCAAGCATCTTGGCGGAGAGTGTCGTCCCTGTTTAGCCTGTGCGAATGACATCGTAAGCATATGCTTTAAGCCCCGTTTTCGCAGAGTGTGTCTCATATTCACTATATTTCAGATCGCTGGAACTCTACCTGCCGCGTTTGGCGGACCATTGACGGGGATGTTCACGCTCGGCGCGTTCGTGTCCATGGGTGAATTCCCATAAGGTAATATTATCTATGATAATATTCAGCTTACCGTAACTCGCGTATGAGCCACGTTTTGAGAAAACAGGACTAATTGCATATGTGAAAATTGTCATTGCTGTCCGCACAGGCTAATCATGGACGACATTTTCCGGTTTCATAGAATTTGTCGTTTGTGGGGGGTCTGTTTTAAACGAAAATCCAGTTTTGGCTTAAAACGTCGTCACTGATTTTCTATTAGTCAACGACATTATGTTGCATTAAGCCCTGTTTATCAAAAAACGCTACTTTGGATTTGTCTAACTCGAGTGTAAGTTCTCCCAACGAAAACAGTCCTCGAAGTGTTGGTGTGTGTTCATAGTTTAGTCCTCGTAATATTGGTAAAACAAGCGCAGTCGTGTCATGTCAATTTACATCAGTAAGATATACGTTTATGTTGACTTGTTAATTGCGTATTTCGTATCAGTGTATACGTTAAACAAAATAGTATTGGGTCTTAACATATAGAAGGGCGATCTTGACCACTCGATCGACGATTTCTGCTTTCAAGTATGTTCACGAAAATATAACTCTTCTCACTGTTCTATTGTTTCCAAACAGAGGATTGAAAGAACATGTATCTTACTAATTAAACTTTTTTTTAAAAACAATATCACTAATTTTAAGGCGCTTCATCTGCTTTTAATGTCTCACGGTGAAAGTGTTATTTCTAGTTACCGAGTCTGGTTGTGAATATATTTACCAAAAAGTTTATTTTCTTCATTTTCAGATTTACGTAATACCTGCAGTTGATGAGATTGGGTACAAATAAGTAACAATCATTGCTTCACACAACCACGCGCTTTTTGCATAGCTTGTTGCAGATTGACTTGTAAAATAGTATGCATATAATTCCATTTACGTTAGATCAGTTTCATAAACAATATGTGTTTGTAATCAATTTAAAGGCAACCAGGGCTTCGATTTCAACTGGCTTTTCTGGGTATTGTTCAATTTCTGTATATTTTAGCAGGACGGAGTTTCTATTGTGTTTTCTGTTCACCTTTAAAAAAAGACAACTTATCGGGTGTTGAACTTTTTTTAGATCAAATAATTTCTGTCATCATTTTAATGTCATGATCCTCAAGATTTCTATGAACTGATGTCATCTCAAGATGCTGATATTGTTAGGAAAGTCTCTCTTTATGTGTACCACTTGATGTTATTGATACCTCATGAACATTGAAATTTGACACAACTCATACTGTTACAACTGTATTAATTACATGGTTTTTGGACCGGAGGCCTTTATTTTAAAATAAAGAATTCTGTTTTTATTGTGTTTTCTGTTCACCCTGCAAAAAGACAATGTATCAGGTGTTGAACTTTTTGAGATCAAATAATTTCTGTCATATCATTTTAATGTCATTTTGTTTTTGTATGTGATGGACTTTGTCGACTTTTGCGTAAACACTAAAGTCTGAGCTCAGTTGCCACACTGTTTTGTTCATTACCGTTATAACAACGACACAAGACAGATTATTATGGTATTTCAACAGATATCACCATATATTTATAGATAAGTGATAATTAAAATTTTCAACTGTACCAAGAAAGACCAAAACGACAAATTGTTCAGTCTGTTACTGTCAACAACATACACACACACGCCGTGTCTTCATTTTCTGATATTATGAGGACATTGGCACTCAACTTAAGGTTCTCCGATATTTTGAGGACTGGATTTTTTTATACTAGCACCGGTTTAGAAGCAAATCTGATTGGTCACTTTCAGCTCACAAGTAGACATTTGATTGGTTACCTCTACGCACACTTTATGAAGGAACTGTAAAAGGTGTGTGGCCAGATGCACAAACTCGTAACATGTCGACTTTATGGGGACCATTACGAAATTGCAAATTTCAAACGAAGTCCTTATCTAGATGATATTCCTGAAAAAAACATTTCGAGGACTCGAGGGTAAGTCCTCCCAACGAAAACAGTCCTCTGAGTGTTGGTGTGTGTCAATAGGGAAGTCCTCGTAACATTGGTAATACAAACGCACACACACACACACACACACACACACACACACACACACACACACACACACACACCCGCACACACACACACACACACACACACACACACACACACACACACACACACACACACACACACACACACACACACACACATACACACACACACACACACACACACACACACACAAACACACACACACAAACCGAACACAAACAACCACACACACACGCACACACTACAAGCACACACGTTCATACACACACAGGCACACACACGTTGACACACTCACACACACACACGCGCGCACACGAACCCGAGCGCACACCCCTTTACACGTACATGCACAACACACGCGCATTTCACGCGTGTCATAACGCGCGCACACACCAGCAAGCACAAACACACGCACCGAAAGACCCCTCACACACAATGTAATAGTTTGTATTGTTTTATTAGTATTAAATTAAAACACCAATCTTCAGTGTTATACATATACATTTTTGTCTCTCAGATCACAATCTTAATTAATTTGCGTATTTCCAGTGTACGGAAGTGCGCTTTTTTGTCTTTATTGCTGACAAGTCGTTTATTGTTGTTTTTTTGTGATTATTTCTTTTTACTTATTCATTTATATGGAATATTCATTCTTTTGTATCCCTTATTTTTGTTTCCTATTTTTATTTGTTTGTATGAACTTCTTATGTCTTATTATAGAAAGCAACGGGATATATTTTAAAATAGAAACTTACTGGACAAGCACATACAAATTACCATTCACATCACCCTCCACATACTTGAATGATTAAATTATGTACTTTAAATGTTAAAGGATTAAACAATAAAGACAAACGAATAAAAATCTTCAAATGGTTAGACGAAAAAAAAAAGCATATGCCTTTTACAAGAATGTCATTTGACACCTACTTTAGCACAAAACTTAAAAGATGAATGGGAAGGAGAAATCTATCTCAGTGGAGAACATACTAATAAACAAGGCATTGCCTTTCTGATAAAAAATAATATAGGGGTCACAGTCGATAACTTTAAGGAAATAATAATTGGCAGACAAGCAAGTATAGATATCAAAATACACGAAACACAAATAACATTAATCAACGTCTACGGCCCTAACATAGACGATTCCACATTTTAAGAAACATTACAATCCTTTATAATTAATAACCAAGATAAAAATATTATAATCGGTGGTGATTTCAATACTGTCCTGAACCCATTATTGGATAAAAAAAAATGGAAACCTTTATACTCATACTAAAAATAGAAACATTTTAAATAACATAATTGAAAACTACAATATGATAGATATCTGGCGTACAGTATACCCAAACGAAAGCAAATTCACCTGGCACTCAAACACAAAACCAACAATATTTTGTAGATTAGACAATTTTTTTAATATCTGAATCTCTTTGCAACATTATTGACACGTGTAACATAAAACCAGGATTTATGACTGAACACTCTCTAGTTGAACTTAAACTGCACAATATACAACCTGAAAGAGGCCCAGGATACTTTAAAATTAACAACAGCATCTTATTAGATACACAATATCAAACACAAATAAAACAGGAAATATTAAATACAGTTCAAAATAAAAAAGATGCAAACCCATACACCTTATGGGAAGTAATTAAAGGAAATATACGTAACACAACAATTAGATACACATCATTTAAAAAAAAACACACAAACTTGAAACTGAAACCATCAAAACCATTGAAACACTTGAAAATCAATTGCATCAAACACACACAAATGATACCACCGACATTGAAAACGAAATAACATTAAAAAAACAGATATAAGATGGAATCTATCATACACATCTCAATGGAATAATACTAAGAGCGCGTGCACAGCATGTTGAACATAATGAATAAAATACAAAATATTTCGCAAACATTGAAAAACGTAGAAGTAAACAAAAACCTGTACACAAATTAGTAGTCAATGGCAAAGATATAACAAACAGAACTCAAATACTAAAAGAACAACGTTTATTTTTCGAAACCCTCTATAAACGAAAAAATGTTGAAAATAACACCCTTTTTAAAAATACACATCACGCTTTAAACCAGGAAGAAAAACAACTGTGCGACGGATTGCTTAATGAATATGAATTTGGATTAGCCCTTAAAGAAATGAAAAATAGCAAAAGACCAGGATCTGATGGCATCACAATCGAATTTTATAAAATATTCTGGAATGATATAAAAACACATCTAATTAATTCACTTAACTTTTCATTTAACAACGAAAACTTAACTACGCTACAAAAAACAAGGTATTATATCACTTTTTCCAAAACCTGGAAAAAACTTAGAATCCTTATCAAACTGGCGCCCGGTTAGTTTACTAAACAATGATTATAAAATTGCAACTAAAAGTATAGCAAACAGAATAAAAAAAATATTACCATCAATAATTTCAAAATCTCAATCTGGTTTTATAAAAGGACGTTACATTGGTGAAAACGTTCGTCTTATCCAAGAATGCATAAACTATTTCAACAATTCAAATAATCCTGGTCTAATATTCTTTGCAGACTTTGAAAAGGCATTCGATTCGCTTGATCATTCATTTATGTTCTCTTGCTTAGAAAATATGAACTTTGGTGAAAGTCTCATTCAATGGGTCAAACTATTCTATACCGATATTAACAGTATAATCATTAACAATGGCTTCTTTTCAAACAGTTTTAACATCGAACGAGGGGTTCGACAAGGATGTCCACTCTCATCATCGCTATTTATTATTTGCATCGAGTATCTATCACATCACATCCAATCAAATAAACACATAAAAGGCATATCACTAGAAACTGAAGAAGAAATCAAACAATCCCTATTTGCTGACGATGCAACTTATTGTTTAAATGACAATAACGATTCTTTCCATAACCTAATAGAGTCGCTCACCCTTTACGGAATGACATCGGGTCTTAAACTCAACAAAAGTAAATGTACTGTACTACGAGTAGGTAAATTAAAACAAAGTAATGTTCAATATAAAAAAGAAACGAACTTTAATTGGACATCCGATGAAGCCACAACGTTAGGAATTACTTTCACAAATAATGAAAAGGATACAGTTCTTAAAAACATACTACCTAAATTACAGAATTTTAAAAACTGCTTAAAATCATGGCATCATCGTAAACTTACACTAATCGGAAAAAACACAGTATTGAAAACGTTTGCACTTCCTAAATTAATATATGTATTAACAGTTCTCCCAAATCCACCAAATGATGTTATTAACGATATAAAATCAGCAATATTTAATTTCATATGGGACTTATATGGGCCTGATAAAATAAAAAGAACTAAGTTAATTCAATCTCTAGAAAATGGAGGTATCCAGTTTACGAACATTGACTCATTCTTGAATGCAATCAAATGCAGCTGGGTTAAAAAATACCTAGATAATACAAATACGAGTAAATGGAAATTATTCTACCAGAAAATCCTAAAAAAATATGGTGACTCCTTACTCTTTGAATGTAACATCAGCAATACTATCTTACATGAAATTGCAAACGAAAACATATTTCTGTCTGATGTTCTATCAGCGTGGAGTGATGTCACTCATAATTTAGACACCCAAACCAGCAGTAAAACAATTTTATGGAATAATAAAGACATAACTTCAAACAATAAGACGTTTTTCTATAAAGACTGGTTTGAACGAAGCATAAAATATGTCCACCAATTATATGACTACAGAATTAAGGATTTCTACTCTTTTGATAATATATGCTACATATACGGAATACCTTCAAATAATTTTCTGAAGTACTACACCCTAATCAAAAGCATACCCATACATATTAAATCTGAAATCAATACAAATAATACACCATGTACTCAAACAACATTTGTAGAAAACATACTTGGAAGAAAAACAAAACAAATAAAATATTTTACACACTACAAATTAAAAACCCTACAGAAAACTCCAAAATCAAAAAAAAAGGGCAAGTCCTTTTTGGAGAATATGAACTTAATTGGAAACACATATTTACCATGCCATATAAAGCAACTATTGAAAGCACACTGAGAAATTTTCAATATAAATACATCCATAGAATTATAGCTACAAATAAATATCTCTTTAAATGCAAATTATCTAACTCAAATCTGTGTGACTTCTGCAGTGAAAACATTGAAACTATAGAACATCTTTTTTGGGAGTGCAAACACATCTAGCCTATTTGGAATCAATTAATATATTTTCTTGAACAACATCAACTAAACATTAAACTATCTTTCTTAAATGTAAGTTTCGGAATTAACTCATTGAAATCAATAGACTGTAATAATATTGCGAATTTTATGGTTATATTGATGAAATATTTTATATTAAACATGAAGTACAAAAAACAAGTACCAAATTTTAATTGTTTTGTCCATAGTCTTAAACTAAAAATCCAAATTGAGAAAGAAATAGCCCTCAGTAATGACACATTACAAATCTTTGAACAAAAATGGAATCGGATTAAATTCTCATAATGTTTTTGTCCACTTATATACATCTCACTCTAATGTTAGTTTATCTCTCTAAAATAGTTTTGTTTATTTTATTTTTTTCATTTTTATTTTTCAATCTGACAAGATCATTGTGAATATACAACAAAACACACAAGTCCAGTATGCTTTCTTACGACTTTATACAACTCATCATTTTTCATAACTTTTCCTCTGTTGTTCTTTTCTTTTCTCTCTTAAAAAATATATATTAGCATATCTTGTCTGAACTTAATTGCTTTGTACAATCACTATGTTGTATGATCATATACATGTTTACATTGTATGTATGATATTGAATAATATAAAAAAATGTCGTAGAAAAAAAAATACTTAGAAATAGTAATAGAAACTGTTTGCTATTTCAGAAGGTGGACACTTTCAAGATGCAAATACTGAAATGTTTATAGTATTCAATGAAATATATGCGAAGATAGAACATGTGTTATATGTGGTTTTGATGACGTTACATGTAGAGACAATGTGATTCCCGATAAAGGACACGTCATAATTATAACGAGACTTTCAACACCTTGAGCGCTCTGACAAATATGATGAAGACCGGCGAGAGAGTGCTGGTGTTGTACAGGATCACGTGGCTTGTTTGGGGCTCACAAATGGATGTTAATCGATGTAAACACACCGGTAAGTGGTCATTGTTTTATTTTTAAAATTGTTTTTCTGAAGAATTTTGACCAGTGCATAAAAGACAGTTTTGCGGTTTATAAAAACATCGGAATTACTTTATATAATTAGCCTGTGTTCTTGGCCAAATATTCGATATGTAATGAATTCATATACACGGTTATGTTGTTCGCAACGTGAAATGTTGGCCCGGATTCAGGCGTATTCTATAATGTATTATTAAATCTTAAGATATCTGCACAAACTACAAAAAAACTTTTATGAACTTCACTTTTTATCCCCACGCTTTTTGAAAAGCGTAGGGATATTGTGGTTATCTCCGCCGTCTGTCCGTCCGTCTGTCCGTCCGTCCTGGCCACTATCTCCTCCTACACTATAAGCACTAAAATCTTCAAACTTACACACATGGTAGCTATGAGCAAGTGTGCGACCCTGCACTATTTGGAATTTTTATCTTACCCCTGGGTCAAATGTTATGGGGGTTGGGGTGGGGCCGGGTCAGAGATTTCCACTCATTATTTTTATGTTATTTTATTTTTCTTCATTTCTACACCGATATACTTCAAATTGATACTGAACATCTCTTATGACAATTCGGTCAATCTCAACTATGCATGGCCCCATTACCAATCCTGGGGTGTCCCGCCCACATAGACCACGCCCACCCAAAATTGCCTTTTACTTTAATGTCTTTATTTCTACACCGATTGACTTCTAATTGATACTGAACCTCTCCTATGACAATACGGTCAATCTCAACTATGCATGGCCACATTACCAAACCTGGGGCGCCCCGCCCACATAGACCACGCCCCCACAATTGCCTTTTACTATAATTTCTTCATTTATACACCGATTCACTTCAAATTGTACTGAACTTCATTTATGACAATACGGTCAATCTCAACTATGCATGGCCCCATTACCAACCCTGGGGCGCCCCGCCCACATAAGCCACACCCACTCAAAATTGCTTTATACTATAATTTCTTCATTTCTACACCGATTCACTTCTAATACTGAACTTCTCTTATGACAATACGGTCAATCTCAACTATGCATGGCCCCATTACCAACCCTGGGGCACGCCGCCCACATAGGCCACACCCACCAAAAATTGTCTTTTACTATAACATCTTTACTTCTACAATGATTCACTTCTAATTGATACTGAACTTCTCTTATGACAATACGGTCAATCTCAACTATGCATGGCCCCATTACCAAACCTGGGGCGCCCCTGGGTCAAACATGCGGCGTGGGGATACGCGTCGGCCTCTGCCGCGCTATTTCAACATATTTCAATAACTTGAGATATTTGCAAAAATAAAGTTCTTAACGGTGTGCTTTCATTCTTTTAATTCGTGCGTAAACCCATGAGAATCCATTGATATTGCACCTGAGAACCAAGGACGCAGAAATCGAGAGGAATTACAATAGTATTGCATATTAGTATTTTTGGAATTTGTTTATAAAATAAAAGCTAGTTCACAATTGTAATGTAGTCAAATAAGAATGTACATATATACATTATATTATCATTGTTAAAAATATCAATCTATACAGCTATAACGCGCGTGTAAAACCCTGTTCATCGGTAATATGGAACATACGAATATCTCTAACATATATTAATAACATATCTTTTAAAATACATAGATACAATAGGAGACGTATTACCATCGTCAAAATATATTGCATAGATATTTGTTATGATCTTCCTGTGGACTTTTGCTGAAATAATATAGGATGTACAAGACAAAGTTATAAGATATAGAGAATACATGGTTTGTGCCAAGATGGAGTTTATCCGGTGGGGCTAAGGAAAAGAAAATAGGGCGAGCTTTAGCGAGCCCTTTTTTTTCTTTTTCGGGCCGAACCGGATAAACTCCATCTCGGCACCAACCATGTATTCGATTTATCCTGCTTCATGCCCCTGACACATTTTATCAAAGACAAATTATTAATTGACATAACAATATAATTTCTCCTGTCGGGCCTCCTTCATAAACACAACATTCATGACGACCGAATAACTACATATTGTTTCACGTAAAAAATAGTTCCACTTTAAACTGTTCTTTTTAATACTTTCCTATAGAAAATGTGAGAAGAAATAAAAAAAGAATCGATAAATTTTCTTGGTAAACAATAAAGTAAAAATGCATTAGCAAAAACAAAAACTTAATTTTTTTTAACTTAATGTCACTTAATCCGTTGCTTATAACAATAAATTTAAAACGATATACACATCCATTTTCTGTTCTTCCATCCCTTTGTGGAAATCCATTTTCAGTTTTTCCATACCTATTATCGAAATTATTTAAACCACACTATTTTTTATAGCGTTTGTATCGAATGATAACCACTCTGACCCAAACCCCGATTTACAAAATCGTAATCCTGCCGTAGCGAATTATTTTATTCCGATTATTAAGACTTATGAATGACAAACACACAATCCGAAATACGTTTATGATTCGTTCGATGCTTTAAAAATATTTTAAATTATGCTATTAAAACCACCATGTAAAAATTGAAACTAGATCTTTGTTTCGTCTGAGAAATGACGTCACTCTAGATGCGTCATACATTGCGTAATCAAGTAAATGAAAATAATAAATACGGAAAGCTGGTTCGGTAATATATTTTAAATAAGAAAAAAAGGATGATATATAATAAAACGATAACATTCAATATTGCGTCCAAATAAATTTCAAAGGTCAAATATTAGAACATGTTAATCGTCACAGCGTGCGTAGGAATACAGTACTTCCTGTTCACCGGAGATAGGGAATTTTTTTTGCCATCCCTTTTTTAGGGGAGTCAGGATAAATCTATTTATCCCGCCTCTGTTGCAACATTGACCTAATTAAGCAGGGTCGAATAAATTTTCATATCTCCGGTCATCAGGAAGTAGTGCATTCATACGCACGCTGTGACACATAGTTAAGTGTAACCTTTCCAATACACGACACAAGGGTGACGTATTTTAGGTTACGCATGCGCAATTAATTTCCTTCTATATTACACATAAAATAACTGAAGTTCAATATCATCTTTTACCATGATCAAGCGATAAGTCACTATATCATCATACATCATTGGAAAGATAAATGCATAATCTGTTAAAAATTGTCAATTCTATACGTCGTAACTCAAAATATTAACCTTAGAAGGTTACAGTATACTGTCAAATAATGATGAGAAATTGGGTGAAATATTTGGGTTTTCTTTATGTACGAAATATTGACAAGTATATCAGTAGCGAGTATGCATGACGGTCAAAATATTAAATATTTGGATCTGGTGTGTGTTTAACAACAAAGGGGTTACAATGCTGTTGACACAAGCCTTAGGCTGTATTTGCATTATTTATTATTTGTACCACAACGCTCATTAACGTGTGCATACTTGAATAGTGACTTCTCCAGTAGGTTGAAATTCAACCAATCAGGAACAAGCACGTATAGAACACTGACCATTTGGATTCATAACTGAGTTTCACGGGCCAGATGTTAGAGGGAAACAAGACAGTTAGCGTTTAGACTTGGAGACGTACGGATCGAGAAAGACACAATCATGTAGCAATCACAACGTATTTGTATAACTGAAAATATTAAGTATGTTATACATTAAATTGGACTAGAAACTGATATGTGGTGTTGTTGAATATTTTATCCTATATTATGCAGAGAAATTAACATAAATAGAGAGGGACCGACTTGTCCCATGCGCGGCACGAGAAAATGGTAGTTGATGCAAAACTCGTCATCTTGGCATTATGCGCATGACGAGATATCGAATGATAGGCTACACAATGGTAATTTAAGAGATTGAACATTGTTAGTAACTATGTGTCGTCCAGGAACTAGGAACGATTACGCGACAATACTAAATAACGGTTTCATGTAGTGCTGTACTCTCTAAAAAATATCATAGTTGATTCGAAGGCATGTTGTACACTTTTAACTAGTGTTCTGGCTTTATTGTTTGGAGAAAGTAGTAGGGCATGAAAAGGTCCTCACTACTAAATCCCTGAAATATGATAAACTTTGAGACTAAAGGAAAACATTGCACTGAAAGAGGTTACATTCCACTATTAAACGGCCGGAAAAAAAGTTGCAAAAACAGTCGATTTTGACTTTTGACAAATTCTTTCTTGGTTCGTAGATGACATATCTTTTTTATTGCATGAATCGACTCCGCTTAGAATGGCCTTTAAGAAAAGCTATGGGTATGGGGGTCTCTATGTGCAAAATATGGCATTTATTTTCGCTTAAAGATGTCGCTTTTACATTGAATTATATAGGGAAACTATTTAGTATATTGTAACCAGAATAGGCACACCGCCTTTGGAGGCGGCCATTTTGGGCTCAAATAGTATGACCTACTTTCAAAGCCGGGAACCATCAACAGAAAAAGTAGAGCACAAAAATTGCTTTTTTCTTATTGCTTGCTAACATATATACCTTCAATTTGACACCAAAACACACCATTTGCAATGTATTTTACAAATCCTAGGCACCATGCACTGAACAATGTGTGCTTAGTATCAAGTTGACTGCATTTAACCCTGCAAACAGGAGTGCCGATTTGGGGTTATGTGACCTTTACCAATATCGGCTGCTATCGTTATTGTAGACCAAGAAAAGTATCACATTCTCGATTCGTGTTTTATTTCTTCTCATATTTTCAATAGGAAAGTATTAAGAGGAACATTTTATAGTGGAACTATTTCTTACGTGACACAATCGGTAGTTATTCGATCGTCAGAAATGCTGTGTACATGTAGGAGGCTCGACACCAATAATTATATTGTTATGTCAATTTATCATTTGTCTTTGATAAAATGTGTCAACGGTATGAAGCAGGGTAAATCGGATACATGTGCATGGTTGGTGCCGAGATGGAGAAAGTTAATCCGGTTCAGCCCGAAAAAAAATAAATAGGGCTCGCTTTATTTTCTGTTTCTAAGCCTCGACGAATATACTTTCTCCATTTCGGCACCAACCATGTATTTTCTATAAAAACGCATGCGGTTAAAACGCTAATTAATTTGTTTATCACAAAAGTCAACCACTTGGATATACTTGCTCGTTTTTATTCTGATATACAATACACATATATATAGTCATAGTTAAATAAGGTCAAATTCGCTCGCAAGTTCTGTTCAATTATCTGTTTCATATAAACGGCGAAAGAAAAATGACTTCAAAATAACTGTTTTCCTCGGGCAAAAGTGTCTGTTTTTATCAAGTATATTTACATTATACCACACATAGACCTAGAAGTAGATGTTTACCAAAACTTAAAGAGATGTTGCCCAGTAATATTATTGAAGTTTTCAAACTAATAGGTGTTCCTAGCAACCATAAAGCCTTATCAAAAGTCTCAAATCGGCTGCCCAAAGGAGATATGGCAGACGAACAAGTTTTTACTGTAGACGTAGGATAAAGGAGTCAGACATTAAAGCGGACTTGCAAACCTATTTAAAGGACTTTAAATGTTTTAACTTACAAAACTGTTATTGGTTTGAAACCTCTGAAATAATTGATAAAACGCGGATTAATTTATTCTTCACCGGGATCTAAAGACTGGATCTATAGGATCAAAAGGTAATACGTCTCCTATTGAATTTATGTATTTTAAAAGATATGTTATTAATATATGTTAGAGATATTCGTATGTTCCATATTACCGATGAACAGGGTTTTACACGCCCGTTATAACTGTATAGATTGATATTTTAACAATGCTAATATAATGTATAACTAGCTTTTATTTTATAACTAAATTCAAATAATACTAATATGCAATACTATTGTAATTCCTCTCGATTTCTGCGTCCTTGGTTCTCAGGTGCAATATCAATGGATTATCATGGGTTTACGCACGAATTAAAAGAATGAAAACACACCGTTAAGAACTTTATTTTTGCAAATATCTCAAGTTATTGAAATATGTTGTAATGGCGCGGCAAAGGCCGACGCGTATCCCCACGCCGCATGTTTGACACAGGGGCGCCCCAGGGTTGGTAATGGGGCCATGCGTAGTTGAGATTGACCGTATTGTCATAAGAGAAGTTCAGTATCAATTAGAAGTGAATCATTGGAGAAATGAAGAAGTTATAGTAAAAGACAATTTTGGGTGGGTGTGGCCTAAGAGGGCGGGGTGCCCCAGGGTTGGTAATGGGGCCATGCATAGTTGAGATTTACCGTATTGTCATAAGAGAAGTTTAGTATCAATTAGAAGTGAATCGGTGTAGAAATGAAGAAGTTATAGTAAAAGGCAATTTTGGGTGGGTGTGGCCTATGTTGGGGGCGCCCCAGGGTTGGTAATGGGGCAATGCATAGTTGAGATTGACCTTATTATCATAAGAGAAGTTCAGAATCAATTAGAAGTGAATCGGTGTAGCAATGAAGAAATTATAGTATAAAGCAATTTTGGGTGGGTGTGGCCTATGTGGGCGGGGCGCCCCAGGGTTGGTAATGGGGCCATGCATAGTTGAGATTGACCGTATTGTCATAAGAGAAGTTCAGTATCAATTTGAAGTGAATCGGTGTATAAATTAAGAAATTATAGTAAAAGGCAATTTGGGGGGCGTGGTCTATGTTGGCGGGGCGCCCCAGGGTTGGTTATGGGGACATGCATAGTTGAGATTGACCGTTTTGTCATAGGAGAGGTTCAGTATCAATTTGAAGCGAATCGGTGTAGAAATAAAGACATTAAAGTAAAAGGCAATTTCGGGTGGGCGTGGACTATGTGGGCGGGGCACCCCAGGGTTGGTAATGGGGTCATGCATAGTTGAGATTGACGGAATTGTCATAAGAGATGTTCAGTATCAATTCGAAGTAAATCGGTGTAGAAATGAAGAAGTTAATGTAAAATAACATTAAAAAATGAGTGGAAATCTCTGACCCGGCCCCAACCCCCATAACTTTTGACCCAGGGGTAAGATAAAAATTCCAAATAGTGCAGGGTCGCACATATGCTCATAGCTACCATGTGTGTAAGTCAGGTACTGTCAGCTCTATGGTGACGAGCTTATTTCCTGTCTCTGACCACAGTACAATATCTGGTCGTAGGGTCGTATGAACCACGTTTGGGAAAACAAGCCTTCTACCAAGGTCAACTTCCATCTTCCAGTCTCTCGTGTCATCAATAATTGATACGTTTGTTGGTTTCTGTGTCTTCTTGGTCTCACCCAATTTGACGAAAGCGATGTGCCCATGGCGGGGGTAATTACCACGTTCCTTCTTTCGATCCTTCTCTAGCCAGTCAGCCAACACTCTGAGGACCAAGTCATGCCTCCATCTATATCTTCCCTGTGTCAGTGCTGTAGTACACGATGACAGAGCATGCTCTAGGATGCCTACTCTGTCACACAGGCTGCATTTTGGATCTTCTGCGAGTCCCCATCGGCACAAGTTCGCTGGGGATGGGAGTAGGTCATAGACAGACCTAAGAAGATAGGAAAACCGAAAAGGCTCATACTTCCAGATGTCTCCCCAGGTCAACTTCCTGTCTGCGGTTTCCCAGGTGGTCTATGCTCCCTGCGCTCCCATTTCTACAGCCCTTGCTTGTCTGGCATTTTCTTCTGCTCTCTTGACCTCAGACTGGATCATCGCACGCCTCTCTTTCTGGTCTGATCGGCTCCACAATACCAACTTTCTCGCACCAATTCCTTTACGTCCAACAGCAGTCACTCCGACAATGTCTTTGTGCTTGAGCGCGTTCTCTGCCCGGCTCACAGACTCTGTCGCTGACCATTTCCTGCTCGTTCGGATTTGGATCCCTGCACCCCGGATGAGCTCATCCGGAGAGTCCCTCAAGGTCAACACAAGTCTTGCTTTTGCTGTCTTGAACTCTTCTACCAGTGAAGATAGCGGGAGCTGTAACTTCTTGCTCTTCCCGTAGAGTCTAATACTGGTAAAGCTGGGTGGAACTCCTAACCACTTCCTGAGGTGTCGACTAGTGTTTCTCGCCAGGGCTTCCACTGTTGTGCTGGGTACCTCGTAAAGCATCAACGGCCAGATTAGTCTTGGGAGCAGTGCGTGCTGGTAGAGCCAAGCTTTGAACTTGCCGGATAGTCCGTAGTGGTCTATCTTCTTGAGACCCTCCTCTACCTGTTGCTTTAACTTCTTGACATTGTCGCGATCTTGTAGGCTTGAATCAAACCACTTGCCCAGGCATTTAATTGGACTTGTCACTATGGAAGGAATCTCTTCGTTCTGTACGTAGAGTTTGAACCTCTCTGTTGCCTGTCCTTTCTTTATGACGAGAGATCTGGATTTTGCTGCTTTGTACTTCATTCTTCCCCATGAAGCAACATCCGTCAGGGCTGTCAACATCCATCTAGCTTGGACATGTGTTGTCGTCAATTTGAGGTCATCCATGAAGCCTCTGCTAGATGTGAGATAGATTCCTGACTCTGTCTTTGGTCCACGTGTCTCTCGTTGGGCAGCATTTATCAGCAGGTTCATCCCCATGATGAAGAGCACCACGGAAACTGTGCAGCCAGAAACAATTCCTTTCTCCAACCTCTGCCATCTGGTTAGCTGGTCACCAACAGTAAACCGGAGCTTGGTTCCATCCAGGTAATTGGTGATGATTTTCTGTATGTGGACGTCCACATGGTAGTGTCGGAGCGCTGTATAGATGAGCTGGTGTGGAATGCGTTGGCCAAGTCGAGCCAAACTACAGTGAGATCTTTCCCTTTCTTTGCCTCACTTATTAGGTGTGTGATAGCACTGGTGTGCTCTATACAGCCGGAGAAACCGGGCACTCCTCCCTTCTGGACCGAAGTGTTTATGTATGCGTTGCCTGTCAGGAAAGATGTAAGTCTTCTTGCAAGGATGGCGAAGAATATTTTCCCCTCGACGTTGAGCAACGAGATCGTTCGGAACTGGTTGACCGTCCATCCAACATACATCAATAAAAGTTAAATACTTTTAAAGTGTCGATAATCGTTTCTTAACAAAACTAAAAAGCATTCACAAATCATGCCCTGCTTGTCTTAAAATGCAATTAACATGGCATCCAGACATTTGTTATACCTTTTCATTGACATTTACGTTGATTTCAATTATTGCTCCCACTAGAGCTGCAACGATTCGATCCGATGCATCAAAAATCAGTTCGAAATGCGTCGAGTCGATAACGATACCACACCTACCAAATTCGATTCGATTCTTTAACATAAATGTATATACATATATATACATAGATACGTAAAGCTCGTGTATTCTGACTATTTGATACGGGCCGGTGTAGGTTTTATCTGTACCTGTAATAACAACGCGCGCGATTGGCTGCTTATTACTTTAGTCATCCAATCAATAAGCGCGTTACGGTCTACTTTCGGAAAAAGCGTCAAAATGGCTGCACAAGTTGTGGCCGACAAATCATATACGCCTTAGAAGCTAAAATCAAACGTTTGGCAGTATTTTGGGGTTCGGGATGGTAGCCCTCCCGATAAAGCAGTAAAAGTGAAAACTGTGCTTCACGGATGCAAACATAACGTTGATTTAGCAAGACTAAGCGGTAGCACAAGTGCAACTACTCAAGTCGCCAGCAAGAAAAAGTAGTTCTGTTTCTGTTGGGAATTTGTTAAGTTTATTAGAGAATGTGCTTTGTCCAACAGGTAACAGGTGATGCTGTCACGGCACAATTGTAGAAATGCTTGTAGCGGTTGTTGATATAAGTATAATAGTGATAGTACTATCACTCCACTGATTCCAGATGTTCTTATGATTATTTATTTAATTTTATATTATTGTGTATTCAACACAATCTTCTAGTCAGAAGTTTTTTATATTAAAATTGAGTCCTAATTTGCTATTCTTTTTTATGTGTTTTATTGAAATATTGACATAATTTGAAAGACAATTGGCAGTTTCTTGCAAAATATTTCTTACAAATGTTAATTTAACACACTTTCAACAGTTTTTAAAACACTGTTGAACCAACCAAAGTATATCAAACAAACACTAAATTTGACAATGCCCAAGATATCTAGATATGTGACACTTTTGAACAGAAATGTTTATTTTGAGGCAGAAGAGTGAATATATGATAAAACTATGTTTGAAGATGAATCGAATAAAAAAAATCGGTATCGGAGTGTCTGAAATCGAAATCGAATCGAATCGAGCTGTTGGTGAATCGTTGCAGCTCTAGCTTCCACCTGCCCGCACCAAGCATAGATCATTCAAATTAACAATAATTGGGAAAAAAACGTATTTTGCTTTGCATGTCCTACCGAGGACACGCTAGATGTATGTTTAACTTCTTTGATGAACTACTTTTTGTTGGATGCATAAAATAAAATGAAATGTATGTTAGGGATGACAACGGATGCCAAAATTTGCATCCGAATAAAACCGGATATCCTTATAGATCGGGATACGACGTAAAATCCGGAGTGATAGTTGATATTGAGTATATCGTCGACTCACCTAAATTCGCGACTAGCCTCGATTCGCGGACGTTGTTTATGTCAAATAACCGGTAGCGAGATTTGTTCGTGCGCATGTGCGATCGTGTGAATATATTAATCAATGTTTACTCAATTCAAACGCCGGAAGATTTTTTAAAAACAATCCGTAAAAAGCGTGAATTGAAATCGATTAGTCTTCAAACCGATTTTTCTTAACACCAATTATATCCGATAATTAAATTTAATATATTTTGTGTGAAAATCAACTATCATAATTTCAGTTGTCGTCCGCTGTTGTAGTACGACTTCCATATATGGCACTGTTACGCTCCGATCACGAATGAGGCCAACAAAGTTTTATTGTGCGTTTCATAGAATTTAAAAATTAAGCTGATTTTTTTTTATTTTCTTTGTTGTTTTTACGGCCATCCCTAAGCCTTGTCGGAAGAAGTATACATAACTCATCTTCACTAAATGGGCCCAGTGTGATGGTGTCAGAAATGGCAGACCATGTCTGCAGTTGACCCATTTTAACTACTGCACCCCTGTCAGAGTGGTCAGGAGACAGGAAAAATTATTCTGTAAACATTGCATAATTGAAATGCAATTAACAATCTACATATGTAAATATTTAATTGTTATTACTTGTTGGACTTTGCTTTTAGTTCACATAAGCAACATAAACGAACGTTGACTTTTTACAGTAAGTTAATTGTGCTTTATTGCTCAACCTTTCCAGGAATTGTTGTATGACGTCGACCCGCGAATCAAGGGTAGCAAAACAAAATGGCTGATGCTTTACACTGATGGCAACAAAAATTATATTTAATTCTTTTATAAACAGTGTTAAATTTATATTGAAATAAATCAGCGAGGGATGTATTTATTTTAAAAGGTTAATGTTTGTTATTGCTGTTATATATATAATACGATTTAAATATTGACATTAAATATTAAGGTCGTAAATTTACGGTAATAGAGGATAATAATATAATAATGTAATTAGATCGCTTATTAAGGGTCTCTCACATTAAATTACTAAATTGTGCAAGAAATCATCAGTAAAGAAATCGCATTTTCGAACGTTTTATTATGGCACATGTAGTGAAGCTGTTTGAGTCAATTCACATGAAACTGGAAGTCAGTATGAATGACGTTCGAACGAAGCATTATCAAACATTAATGTTGTGAAATGCATTATTCTTTTTGCGTTGTTTTGTTGTTGTTGTTGTTTAAAGGTATTGTCTTAGTAGACGTTTTTAAGTTGAATACAAGTAATACAATGTAACTTAAGCAACGAAACTTTTATTAATATAAAACATGCATTAATGATTTCAAATCAAACAATGCCGATTTCGTTTCAATAATGTATTCATTTCTTTGTTGGTAAAGAGTCTTATCATAACATTTCCAGCATACAAACACTACCAAGAATTAAAAAAATTACTGAAAGTCATCGTTTCCTTGATCACCAACTTTTTACAATTATTGGAATCGTTGATGTGTAGGAAACAATGTATAATCTAAAAGTGCTTTCCCTTTTATGATGGAAGGTTATGCCATAGTGTTTTACAGCCCTGGCAACGTAAGTGTAGTGCGAAAGCATAACTGTTACTTTGACAATGAGCTGTATATATTTAAGTCGCAAATAACTGTTCTTTTCTTAGCGTTAGCGAGGTTGTTGACACTTCTGCTCCAACGGAATATCATGTAGCGGCACATAAAATTTAAAGATCATCGTGTCCACAGATGTTGCTTCGGAACCCTGTTAGCGTAATTGTAGCGTGGAAGTGCAACTGTTATTTTCAGGTAATCCGTAAACTAAGGGCATTGACACATCTGCGCAAGGAAATAACCCGGAAAAAATCGTTAACCTGTTGATCATCGTGTACTCTGGAGATGCTTCCCAATTACACTCTGTGCGGAAACGGATCTCGCCGCCCTTCGACCCTGACAATTGCAAATGCTCGATATGTTATCAATGACGCGAAATCTTTTAATTCTTTTTCAGTATGTCCGAATCGCTCCAGTAAGTTGATATCGCAATATTTGGTAAATTTAGATATATATTAGATAACGTACGATATTGATCCAATTGCAATACATATTTTGCTAGGGTAAAGGATAACCTGGAGGAAACTCAACCTGTCTTTTATGGTGACCAACAGCCAGGTGCAAATGAACTTGAACAGGGATCGGGGATAAAACTTTTGTTTTCTTTTGTTTTTGAACTGTCAATAACGATGGTTATCAATGACGCGAAATCTTTTAATTCTTTTTCAGTATGTCCGAATCGCTCCAGTAAGTTGATATCGCAATATTTGGTAAATTTAGATATATATTAGATAACGTACGATATTGATCCAATTGCAATACATATTTTGCTAGGGTAAAGGATAACCTGGAGGAAACTCAACCTGTCTTTTATGGTGACCAACAGCCAGGTGCAAATGAACTTGAACAGGGATCGGGGATAAAACTTTTGTTTTCTTTTGTTTTTGAACTGTCAATAACGATGGTTTAATAGTCTCTTTTACCGCGCCTGAGTTCAGCAATAGGCTTGAAAGTGGCTAAATGCTTCGCCCGGTAACGTCTATGTCTTCGTCATAAACACTGCTAAATTATTATATAATATTTAAATTACATTTATTAACAATAATGTTCAACTTGCGTCCGTAACGTATAGTATTCGCCGTTAAAACATAGATTTATCATGTGTAGTGAATAATATGATTTTATCAGGAGCGGAAACCGTAAATATTCGTTAACTGTTAAACATCATTAAATTATGAAATAAATCGTATGAAATTGGGACACAATGTTTGTATAAATACAAACAGTCCTTCACTGTTATTTATTGTTTAATTAACAATTTATTTGTTTCTTGTTCGCTATATTGTTAGTTAAGGTTTTGCGACACAGTACTTAATATTTGCAGTTAAACAATCTTCATTGTACATTCCTTAACACAACACATCCGTTTCTGCATTTTGTTTTTTTATTTTGGCCCAAAATAGCATCTTCATCTACGCAACCCGCTTGCTTTGGTAATTTGATTCACTAAATAGGTAAACACGCATTCAGCGCATGAAACGGCTCAATTTTTCATCAGGCCATACACGTTGATTGCATGTCACAGAGATAAAAGATATAATTAATTAAACAAATGCAAGTGTTAATATAGATGTATTTTTAAAAGTAGGTTTGGTGTGCACTTTGATTGAAGTGATGTTGTTAAAGGTAGAAATATCCGACTCATGTATTCTTTCAAGAGAGCTTACAACTTGAACACCATTAAATTGAAGCTCATTATCACACTGAACGGTTTGTTGCTTTGCCAAAGCCTTAGACAAGAATATTTATTTGATAAAAAATACCGTTCCCCCTATGAAATAGCCTCTAAGAACAGTATACGTATGACAAAGAGAATGATCATCGCATGTGCGGAAAGTTTCGTGCCAGATAAGCCTGTGCAGTTTGCACTGGCTCATCAGGGACGATGCTTTCCACTTTTATTATATTTTTTGCTTAAAGAAAGTATCTCCTTAGCAAAAATCAAGTAAAGGCGGAAAGTGTTGTTCCTGATTGTCCTGTGCCGATTGCACAGGTTAATCTGGGGCGACAATCTACGCAAATTCATTCAACCCTCTTTTTACAGAGCACGGTTGATTATACGCAGGGCTCAGCGTCTCGAAGAAGTTAACACTAGCTTCTGGTTGTAATTTTAACAAGTTCGGAGGAGCCAGGTGAAGGGTCGAAAAAGAAACTAACCATTAACATCATGCACTGGAATGCAGAAGCAGTTGTAAACAGGAAGACAGAGTTACATACTTTTCTGCATGTACGGTGCATCAAAATCGGCTGCATTAAAGAAATAAACGTACGCGATGGGAATCCCTTCGAGACAGACCAGAGGCTACTATGTGTTCTTAGAAGCAACTGTCAAAAAGATAAAAATTGATGAGAGATATCCTAATTAACAAACTATTGAAACACAAATGGACAACAGAATTTAACGGAGGTGACAGCGAACATTCACTCGAAGAGCCCCCGTCAAGAATTGTTCAATACAACTGTTAATTCTTCCTGCCATAACGTCAAGATAGAAGCACTAGACACAGTATACTAATCCCCGACAGGTACTTCCTCATCATTGGAGGCTTTAACAGCCTGTCACCGAGTGAGCAATATGACACCATTTACAAGACGATAAAAGAGACACAATACGTGTCTCTCCCCCACCCAGTTGGGGTCATAAGAAAGCCAGAGCATGTATTGATTTTGCAGAGTAAGCTGGAAAGTACATGAGCTGAATATAACATACATTAAAACGGAAAACGGAAAGATAAACTACCAATATTAAGAGACTAAAACAAGTTTTAAATGACGAGAGCAAAAGGGATAAGAAGGTACGACCGCAAAAGCCCGAGTTACGTATACACAACGAACAAGAACACCACAGTTCCAATTAATGACAGGGAAAAAAGGACGACGGAAAGAAAACGGACTGACAAACACTTAAACGTGCATTCAGGTGTGATAGATCACTTTAAAAGAAATGAAGAAAGGTTCTAAACAAATGCAAAAAAATAAATGTACAGGCCCTGACCATTTTAACAACGGAATCATTTCAAACAATAGCACAATAATCCTCCAGATGCTTTGCGACATTTAACGTCTGCAATATGAACCAGGATGTATCTTGCCTG